>NC_060279.1:103289831-103313139 GCF_021613505.1 Equus quagga | reverse complement strand
CGGAGGGATCTGGTGATTGAGTGAGCGGAACCTGCCGGTTTGGGGGAAAACAGTCTGACTGAGTGGGCCAAGGAGTGTTGGGGAGGGGAGTAGGTGGAGACTTGAGCAGAGACAGCTCCTCCAGCAGCTGGGCCAGAGGGGAAGGGGGAGGTCACCCAGGGGGCAGGATTAACAGTCGGTCTGTCTCCCAGATGCCCTCTTTACTCAGGAGGAGGGTTGTGCGCCCATTTCACGGGCCAGGAAACCAAAGCTCAGAGAGGGTGTGCAGCTGCCTATGGCCACTCAGCAGGCCTGGTTAGAACTGTGGCCTACACCGAGATCACCTAAGCCCATGGTGCCACCTCCCCCAAGCAGCCCTCCTCTCCTGTCACTCCAGCTGGACAGCACTGCCCGCAGGGACCTTGAGGTGCCAAGACCTTCCAGCCGAGAGTCCAGAGGTGGGGGAACATCGTGGTGCAGACACTGGGCATCCACGATGCTGGAAAATGCCCTAGGTTTTCCTTTCGTGTCAGCTCCAGGCCACAGATCCCATCTGTAGAGTTATCTCCATTTGCTAATGGTGCCCGGAGGGGGGAAAATGCCTTATTTTGAAATTTAGGAAAACGCTCTAGTGAGGGGGTGGGTGGAGCTCTGGGCTGTGGGGCTGCATTCCAGGATTCAGAGTCTGTGACGGAGGAAGGAGGAAGGCAGGCCTGACCCTGGGTCTCAAAGAGAAGCTTAAATTACAGTCAATATGGTTGCAAAGGGTTAAAAAATGAGGTATAAGTTAGTCCCTCCGAAGTCACTATTCTGTGTGTGTTTGTGTATATGTAATATTTATGTGTATATATGTGTGTGCGTGTGTATACATATATATACTTGTATATATGTGTGTATATATATTTGTATATATGTGTGTGTATATATATTTAGATATGTATATAACATGCGCATATATATATTTGTAAAATTTGTTATTCCTTCATGAGTCTGGGGCAAGATTAGTTTCATGGGCTAAAGCTGCACGGCACAGTGGTCTTTTTCCCTGGGAAGCGGTGCTCATCCACGATGCTCTCTAGTGACAGCGTGAATGGGGGTAAGAGGAGGACCCCAGCCTGGGGCTGTCTGTGTTTCAGAGACTGGCGGCACACCTCACTGTAAATGCGCAAGCTGATTTCACTCTGACGTAGTAATTTAACCAAGGAGGTCGTGTGGGAACAGAAATAAGAGGGATAATTTTCACTATAATAAATAAGGCCTAAGCATCACGTATTGATTTCTTCTGTGGGCCAGGCGCTGTTGCAATATCCATGGCTTCGTGGATATTGATTGTCTGAGTTAATTCAAGCCCCCAGAACCCGAGGGGGGTGCTGTTATTCTCCCTGTCTTCAGATGAAGAAGCTGAGCCTTCTTTATCTCCAGATGTCCTAGAGACATGTCATCAACCTACTCACAAGAGAAATATTTTGATCCCTTGTTAAAGGTCTACTGGGGAAAATCACTCTCGAAACTCTGTAGCCATTGACACGTGTAGTTAAAACGTATTCAGAGGGGCATGGCTGACACAGTTCAGAATTTAACAGGCATGAGATGCGTAAATGGAGATAGAGTGTGGAAAAGGCCCCAGATGTCCCTCCCTAAAGTGAGAAAATGCAAAAAAGGAGACAAAAATCAGGGAAGTCCCACTGAAACTCAAGGAAAGCAGCAGCCGTGTTTCAGAAACTTCCAGGAGTCTCTCCCGGGCGCTGGGAGCTGAGAGCAGAGTGAGGCAGCATCTCAACGCAGACCCACAGCCCTCTTTCCCAGATGTGGGAAGAAGTGAAAGGAAGTGTGGTGTCAGGGAAATAAGTAAAGGAGATGCTGGTGGACGTCGTGCCCGTCCTCTCCTCTCCAGGGCGAGGCACGCAGTGAGCGCAGTCATGGGGGGTGGGGGGGCGCCCGTGATGTCTCGGGGGCCTTCAGAGACCCCGTCTGCAGGGCCGTGAGCTCAGTCTTGGTTGCACCAACAAGCAGCCCTGGGGTGCTGGAAGGTTTCTCTGACCTGGCCATTTTCTGGTGCAGGAAAACTTCTTCCTAAACCATCTAATTTGGAGAGGTGGGCCAGATGCAAGAGTGGGCCGTGCATGAGCACTTCGGCCCCCAGGGACCACCAGCCACAAGCAGGCTGTGCTGGGCCTAGAAAGACTGAATCTCCACACCACGCAGAATTCTGTGGCCGGGGCTCTCCCCTAACTGTCCCTTCACCACTGCAGTGAGTTCCGTCTGCCCTCGGGGACCATGTCCTGAACAAGAGGGACACACCCACTCACACAATGAGACGGAGCGTGCCCCAATTTGGTGGGCAGACACCTGGGGGTGAGAGTGAGTTCACCATACCTACCTGAAGGGGAGGTGACAGAGCAGAAAACCATGCTGTAATAATATCAAGGAAAGAGGAAAAGACCAAATTTTGAAAGTTTATTCCAGGAAACAGATGTAGATTTTTTTTTTTCCAAAATGAAAATATTGACTCTGAAAACCAGGAGATGAATGACGAGCTGTGGTCAAAGTGGAGCTGAAAGTTGGGCAAACCATGTAAGGACACTGACAGAACCACAGCAGAATCTGAAAAAGGCATCAGCCACAGAATAAATCCAGGCAGGCCCTGTGGGCAGTTGACTCTGTGACATGGAGCGTGAGTTTGAGAGGCTTTTCCAGAAGGCAGCAAAAAAGGACAAGAGAAGTTAGAAGTAATCAGAGAGGGGACAACATTTCTGAAGATAAGATATTGGAAATCCAATAAGGGCAAAGGGTGTTAATGAAGAGTATACACAACAAGCGGAAAAGAAAACACATTCAACGATAAAAGCGAGGAAAACTTTGCTGACTGAAGACAGATCTAAATCTGTAGGTTGGAAGAGTTCCCTGTGTACTAGGCAAAATGAATATCAAAAGATAGCTGGTGAAATGATCTAATCTCTTGGATTAATGAAGAGGAAGCACGTGCAAAGACATAAATACAGGCTGGCCCTGGATTTTCCCCCTGCATGCCCATCCCCTTGGGTAGAGCCTTTCCTGCCCCGTCAATCTCCTTCTTTGCTTTCTTGACCTCCCCCTGCCCATCCCTGCTCTTAGCCATCATCGGTTAAGCCCAGGTGAGATATACCTGCAATTCTAGCGTCCCTGCCCTCAGGCTGCCCAGCTGCCCCACGTGGTAGGAGAGTCCTCACGGGCCAGAGGCTGGCAGTGCCTACAAGCTGAGTCTCAGCTGATCAGACCTTCCAAGAACGGAGTCCCTGTCTGCAGGTGGGTTGGATAAATAGAAGAGAGAGATCCATCCTTCTGCAAATTCAGCTCAATCAATGAGACAAGCCCTGAGCAGCAGAAGCCACGCAACTATTGGGTCACCTTGTAGACTAAGGGGTGACCTGCTCTCTTGAGCCAGTGGGCCCACTGGGAGCTCGCTAAGACTAAGCCAGATGCCACCTAGCGGGGTTGCCAAGTCCCTGGCCGCCTATCAACCCTATGACCCAGGGAGGGAAACGGCCTGCCAGCTGGTCTCCTCTGCAGCAACTGTCGCCCAGAAGGATGAGAAACATAATTAAAATCTCAGGTGCCTTTTCCCAAGGGTCATTCCAGCTGGAGAGCCTAAATATCATACAGGGTATTTTCACCATGGAGACGTCCGAGAAAACTGACCTTTTCAGCTTCAATATAAACGGATTTTCCTGTTGTCCTTTGACAGCAGCTGCTATCGTGAGCCGGGCTGAAACTTAACACTAAACAGCAAAGAACAGAAAAGGAGGTGCCTTCCCACAGCCTGTGGGGTGGTTGACACCTGTTTGCACTTAGATGCAAAGAAGTGCGTTGGGGTCCTGAGCCCTGCTCGGAGGAGACGCCCGTCACTCGTCTTGAACCGTGACGGCTCAGGCGCCCTCCCAGCATCAGAGGTGCCTGTTATTCATACGCTCGGTTCAAAGTGGGTTGGACTCAGAACAAAGCGACAGTAGCAAGCCATTTTGGAATTCAGCAGGACTGGGTTCTGGCATGCTCAGGACTCAGTGTCCCCTCCCGCAATATGCTCAGGAGCCCCCAGACATCCCACTTTGACTCATCTCCCCTTACACGCAGCCTAGGGCTAGCCATCCTGCTGTTACTTAGCCACCCTCCCGGGCAAAACTTTGCAAACTTCCCACCCCACCATTTCTCCAGATCATGATAGCCGATACACTTGCCCTGAAACAAGATGCCTAACAGTAGCAAAACCTGGAGTTCCTGTTAAAAACCAGTGGCTTGACTTCAGGCATTTTCTCCTCCTCATTCCAAGCCTGCCACCGTGAAAGTGAAGCAATTTTAAAAGGTATAAACCGACAAGGACAAAAACAGATGAGGGAACAGTAGCAGTGAGGGATTTCAATGAATTTTGGAAGGAAGAAAGTAGAGAGATGAGTGCAATCTGACTGAGCAGAGCAGAGAAAGTAACACTGGCATGCCTTGGAGGGTGCTGGTGAGCACGAGTCTACTAACCACAGAACATCCAGGCTCAGTAGTGGAGGGGCTGGATTCTGGAAGCTGGGTCTGAGACTGGGGGTTTAGAGGGATGAAAAACAGGGGGACTGGGTGATGTCACAGAAGATGGCAGGGTAGGAAGCTATAGGAATCTGTCCTTCTGTCCAAACACCTACTGAGCTGGCAGGAGCTGTCTGAAGCAATCATTTTAGAACTCTGGATTCTGGTTGAATAGTTGCAGTGTCCAGGATAGATCTTGATAAAGAGGCTGGTAAGTTTTGGTAAATTCTCATGTTTTGCATAGTGGCTACCATCCCCCAAACACCAGTCCCTTGGCAGGTAGTCACGGGTATGGCAGCCCATGTTCCTGGTGTGGCTTGTGGGTCCTAGGATGGGCAATAAGGACTTTGTCCTTCAAATATCAGAATTGTGTGTTTTGATTGCTGATTGCTGCTTTTGATCACTGAGGGGCTGACACAGAGGCCGGTCATTATTTGAAACCCCATGGGCTGAAGTAGCTTCCCCATCATGAGGGAATTTAAAGAGACAGCACTCCAACTCAGAAATTTAGGGGGATCTTTGTCAGGCGACTGACCACAGAGACAATGGAAGAGAAACTTCAGTGACCACATGCAACAAGGAATATATGCCCTGCAGAAATAGTTTGGGAAAGTCACAAATAGATGGCCCCAGCCCTCAACAAGCAAAAATCAACAATCCCTGAGGAGTGGGAGAATTAGAGTCCTAGAATTACCACCACATGATACTCAGAATTTCCAGTTCTCAACCAAAAAATTACAAAACATACGAAAAGCAGGAAAGGATGGCCTATTCACAGGAAAAAATAAATTGATAGAAACTATCCCTGAAGGAGACCAGACATAGAAATTACTAGTCAAAGACATTAAATCACCTGTCTTTAATATATTCAATGAGCTAACGGAAACCTTGGACAAAGAACTAAAGGAAATCAGGAAAATGATATCTAAAAAATGAGAATATCAATAAAGAGAAATTATAAAAAGAAACCAAACAGAAATTTTGGGACTAAAAGTATAATAATTGAAATGAAAAACTCACAGAAGGGGTTTAACAGCGGATTTGAGTAGGCAGAAGAAAGGATCAGTAAACCTAAAGATAAGACAATTGAACTGATCTGTTCTCAGAAGCAGAAAGAAAAAAGAGCCTGAGGGATGTATGAGCCTGCATCAGTATAACCATGTATGCATTATAGGAATCAAAGAAGAGAGAGAGAAAGTGGCAAAAAAAAATATTTGAAGAAATAATGGTAAAAATTTCCAAAATCTGAAGACTTGATATAAACATCCAAGAAGCTTAATTAACTACAAACAGGATAAACTTAAAGAGAGCCACACACGGGGCCAGCCCCATGACCGAGCGGTTAAGTTCACGCATTCCGCTGTGGTGGCCCAGGGTTTTGCCGGTTCAGATCCTGGGTGCAGACATGGCACCACTCATCAGGCCACGTTGAGGCAGCATCCCACCTGCCACAACTGGGAGGACCTGCGACTAAGATATACAGCTATGTACTGGGGGGATTTGGGGAGATAAAGCAGAAAAAAAAAAAAAAAGATTGGCAACAGTTGTTAGCTCAGGTGCCAATCTTAAAAAAAGAAAATACTATTAAAAAAAAAAAAAGAGATCCACACTGAGACATATTATATTCAAATTGCTGAAAGCCAAAGACAAACAGGATTTTGAAAGCAGCAAGAGAGAAGCAACTGGCTACATACAAGTGAGCCTCAATAAAATTAACAGCTGATTTCTCATCAGAAACCATGGAGGCCAAAGGCAGTGGGATGACATATTTAAAGTTCTGACAGAAAAAAAACTCAACCAAGAATTCTACATCTGGCAAAACTATCCTTAAGAATGGGGGAGAAATTAAGACATTTCCAGATAAACAAAAGCTGAGGGAGATCATTAGCAATACACCTGCCCTATAAGAAATGCTAAGGGGAGTCTTGCAGGTTGAAATAAAAATACATTAGACAGTAACTCAAAGTCATAGGAAGAAATAACTCTGGTAAAGGTAACTACATAGGTAAATATAAAAGCCAGTATTGAGGTACTTTTGATTTTGCTTGTAACTTCTCCCTTTTTCTGTATGATTTAAGAAGCAAATGCTTGAAACAACAATTGCAAATCTATGTTAATGGGCATAAAATGTATAAAAAATGTAATCTGTGACAATAGTAATATGAAAGGAAGGGATGGAGATATATAAGAGTAGAATATGTGTATTGAAACTAAGTTGGTATTAATCAAATTAGATTTTTATAAGCTTAAGGTGTTAATTGTAATCCCCAAGGTAGCCACTGAGAGAATAAATTAAAAAATAAATGAAAAGGAAATAAAATGGGATACTATAAAAAATCAACTAGGGGCCGGCCTCTTGGCCGAGTGGTTAAGTTCGCGCACTCTGCTTTGGCCGCCCGGGGTTTCACCGGTTCGAATCCTGGGTGCAGACATGGCACCACTCATCAAGCCATGCTGAGGCAGCATCCCACATGCCACAACTGGAAGAACCCACAACTAAAAATACACAACTTTGTACTGGGGGCTTTGGGAGAAAAAGGAAAAATAAAATCTTTAAAAAAAAAATCAACTAAATACCAAAAAAGAGACAGTAATGAGGAAATTGAATAACAAAAAATATGAAGACATACAGAAAACAAATAGATACATATTTGTTTCTATTTACAGAGAGAGAAACAATACACAAAACAAATATATAAAATGGCAGAAGGAAATCCTTTATCGGTAATCACATTAAATGTAAATGGATTAAACTCCTCCTAAAAGACAGAGATTGGCAGATTGGAAAATAAAACCAGATCCATTTATATGCTGTGTACAAGAGACTTACTTTAGATACAGGGACACAAGAATTTGAAAGCAAAAAGGTGGAAAAAGATATTCCACAAAAATACTAACCAAAAGAAAGCTAGAGTAGTTACATTACTGTCAGACAAAATAGATTTTAAATAAAAAACATTAAAAGAGACAAAGAAGGATTACAGAAAAGATAGATGGATGAATGGATGGATAGATAGATAGACAAAAGATTCAATACAGTAAGAAGATATAACAATCATAAACATATATGCACCTAACAACAGAGCCCTAAAATACATTAAGCAAAAATTGACAGAATTGAAGGGAGAAATAATTCTATAATAATAGTTGGAGACTTCAATACCCCATTTTCAATAACAGGTATAAAAAGAAGACGGAAGATCAATAAGGAGATAGAGGACTTGAACAACACTATAAGGCAACGAGACCTAACAGCCATATACAGAACACTCCACTCAATAACAGGAGAATACACTTTCTTCTCAAATGCACTTGGGACATTCTCCAAGATAGACCATATCTTAGGTCACAAAACAGGTCTTAACAAATTTTAAAAGATTGAAATCATACAAAGTATCTCTTTTGATTACAGTGGAATGAAACTAGAAATCAATAACAGAAGGAAAGCTTCAAAATTTACAAATATGTGGAAATTAAACAACCACTCTTAAATTACCAATAGATCAAAGAAGAAACCAGAAGGGAAATTAAGAAATACCTTGAGACTAATGTAAATGAAACCACAACACACCAAAACTTATGAAATGCAGCAGAAGCAATGATAAAAGTGAAATTTATAGAATTAAACACATACATTATAAAAAGAAGAAAGATCTCAAATCAATAACCTAACTGTACATGTTAAGGAACTAGAAAAATAAAAGCAAACTGAACTCAAAGCAAATATAAGGGATGAAATAATAAAGATTAGAAGGAGATAAATAAAACAGAAAACCAAAATTAATAAAACCAAAAGTTGGTTCTTTTAAAAGATTGGTAAAACTTTAACTAAACTAAGAGAATAAAGAGAGAAGACTCAATTTGCTAAAATCAGAACTTACAGTGGGAACATTACTACAGACTTTACAGAGGTAAAAAAGATTATAAGGGAATACTATGAACAGTTGTACACCAACAAATTGAAAAACCTAGATGAAATGGACAAATACCTAGAAGCACACAGTCTACCAAAACAGACTACAAAAGAAATGGAAAATCTCAATAGACCCATAACTAGTAATATTGGATCAGCAATCAAAAATGTCCTAACAAAGAAAAGCCCAGGACCAGATGTCTTCACTGGTGAATTCTACCAAACATTTAAAGAAGAATTAACACCAATCTTTCCCAAACTCTTCCAAAAAAACTGAAGAGGAGGGAATACTTCTGAACTCACTCTATGAGGCCAGCATTATACTTACACCAAAGCCAGAAAAAGATAGTACAAGAAAAGAAAACTACAGAACAATATCCCTTATGAATATCAGCACCAAACTCCTCAACAAAACACTAGCAAACTAAACTCAGCAGCATATTAAAAGGCTTAAATACCATGGCCAAGTAGAAGTTGTTCCTGGAATGTAAGGATGGCTGAACATACAAAAAAATCAATCAATATAATATACCACATTAATAGAAGGAAGGGAAAAACACATGGTCATCTTAACTGATGCAGAAAAATCATCTGACAAAATTCAACACCCTTTCATGATAAAAACGCTCAATAAACGAGGAATAGAAGAGAACTCCTCAAGTTCATTGCGATGAACAATTCAAAAAGTGAAATTAAGAAAACAATTCCATTTACAATAGCACCAAAAGAATAAAATACTTAGAAATAAATTTAACCAAGGAAGCAAAAGATTTATACACTGAAAACTACAAAACATTGCTAAAAAAATTAAAGGAAATCTGAATAAATAGAAGGACATCACGTGTTCATGGATTGGAAGACTCAATGTTCCTAAGATGACAACACTGCCCAGACGGATCTACAGGTCCAGTGAAATCCCTGTCAAGATCCCAATGTTATTTTTTACAGAAATAGGAAAATCCATTCTAAAATTCATGTAGAATATCAAGAAACCTGAACAGCCAAAACAATCTTGCAGAAAAGAAACCAAGTTGGAAGACTCACACTTCCTGATTTCAAAACTTACTCCAAAGCTACAGGACTCAAAACAGTGTGGAATCCACATGAGGAAAGACAGAACAGAATAGAATAGAACAGAATAGAATAGAACAGAACAGAACAGAATAGAATAGAACAGAACAGAATAGAATAGAATAGAATAGAGTAGAACAGAATAGAACAGAACAGAATAGAATAGAATAGAATAGAACAGAACAGAACAGAACAGAATAGAATAGAATAGAACAGAATAGAATAGAACAGAACAGAACAGAATAGAATAGAATAGAACAGAATAGAATAGAACAGAATAGAATAGAACAGAATAGAATAGAATAGGAGAGCTCAGAAATAAACTCTCGCATACATGGTCAATTGATTGTCCACAAAGATGCCAAGATGATTTAATGGGAAAAGGAAGATATTTTGAACAATAGTCTGAAGCATATGTCATACAAATAACTTGAAATTAGAATGGCATCAGGCTTTTCAACAACAGTAAAAATTAGAACACAGTGGAGCAGTGTTTTAAAAATTCTGAGGAAAAATTATCTTCAACGTGAAATTCTATACCCAGCCAAACTATCCATCAAGAATGAGAGTAGAATAAAGACATTTTCAGACCTTCAAGTACTAAAAATATTTATTTTCCAAATACCCTTTCTCAGGAAGCTGAAGAACATGGAACTAAAGAGCATATTCCAGCAAAATTAGAAAGAACAAAAGTGGCATCACATGATCCAGCAATCAGAGGATCCACACAGGAAAAAACTGAAGGCTGCTCCTAAAGTGATGGCTACACAGCAGGTGGGAGAGGCGAGAGGGAGAAGACGGCAGGAGGGAGTCCTCAGGAACAAGACAGAACTAAGCTGTTAGAGCAGAGGCTCCCAGATTTTCTTGGTTCACGGCATCTTTATCTTGGTGATTTTTTCTTGGTGCTCCTAGGCTAAAAGAAATACCTAATAGTTCTCTTTATTAAATATTTATGTCCAAACAGCTTAATAAATGCTTGCATCCTAACATCTTAGTAGCGTTTGAAAAACTAGTACACATATATTGAAAGAAAAATATTTAAATTTTCTTTTTTAATAACCACAATTACTTTCTAATGAGATGTGTGTGCCCATTGGACACTGCACAGCTTCTCAAACCTTTGAATCAGATTCTGCACCTCCACTCGCATTTTCCGTTTTACATTGACATTTAAGTGTACTTGGTTTTTATCATAGCAACTGCTGAAAGCCAAGCTTTGCAAACTTGTAACACGATTGTAAGGAATGCAGTTCACTCCCACATTGCAACAGCGCACTGCCTTGGGCTAGCAGTTTGTGACATCTAACAAACATTGAGTATCACTGTGTTTCTCTCAAAAATTTAAAATACCACATGGCACTTCCGTGTGTCCACTACAAAATTTGGAAATTGTTATACTAGAGTGTATCAAAAAATATTAGTAAACTTGTGTCAGAGACTTGAAACATGAAAAAAATTAGTGATAGGCAAACTGAAACAAGGCAAAGAAAAAAGTGAAGCAATTACTAACTCTGGAGAAAAAAAAAACAAAGTTGGACAAGGCAGGAGATGAGATGATATTATACTTCTTGACTCAACAATAAACAATACCTGCATGGTCATAATAATGTAAACACTGACTGGAGTTTTAACCAGAAGCGCGATGGGGCTGGGGGAGGAGAAGCAGGGACAATGTGCTGTAGCAGAGCTGGGAGCGCGTTCCCCGGCGGGGTGTGTGTGTGCGCAATGACAGAATGATTGAAGGATGAAGGGCAGTGGTCGTGAATGTGGATTGGGAACACGGAGGCCCGAGGATAGGGGGCAGTCCTTGTCTCCGGGAGCAGGATCAGCACGTAGGGAAGAAGAGCTATTGTTCCTTATTACAAATCTCTTGCTAATATTTGCTTTTATGAACTGTGTGCATGCATTGCTTTGATAACAACACTTAAAAGTTAAACAAAACAATATTAAAACCTAACAAATGTAACCCAGATGCCCCTTATGATCCAGATAATAATTCACATGCAACGGAAAGCCTAATAACTCTCCCGAGATTTCAACAAATCTGAGCCTGAGAAGGGGAGGATGAATTATATTCTCCTGGCGCTTCTGGCTCTGGCTGCTGCTTCTGCTGAATTCTTGTCCTCTGCTCTCCATCATGCCTCTGTGATTTACTCATCACGATCCACCCTCCCCAGCCTCGGAATCAACTAAGAGAATGAGGCCAAGGCCCACATGTTTATGGACCTCTGAAGAGGGGCTGCTTATTCAACCCCTTCCTCCATGTCAGGCCTGGGCTCCCCCGTCCTGGCCCAGTCCACTGACCCCTGTTCCTGTCCTGGAGACAGATGCCTCCAGGAGTCCCAGCTCCTACTCCCACGCTGGCTCCAGGTCCCCATGGTGGCACGTGTGTGCACACACACACGTGTAACAGAGGGTCAGCTGGGCCAGCACAAAGAGCAGTCCCTCTGAGCAGAATGGCAGAGACCCTGGAAGGACCATCTTTCCTGCACCAGGCTCCACCCTCCCAGAAGAGCAGTGGTTTCCAGCGGCAATTTTTTCCTCCACAACACTTTATTCCCCCAGCACTGTCAAGCACGAGAATAGCAGCGGCTGTGCACTGACTGACTCACGGTGGTCCAAGGATGTGATGGTCACAAAGCTCTTTCCTGACAGCTGGCGGTCCCCATGCTCCGCGTGTCTGCTCGCAGGGAGCCATGCAGTGTGGCCTGGCTGCCATCCACCTTAGCTGAACACACTGAGATTAACGATCAATGCACTGAGGCACTGGCTTAAATTTCAGCCGTCCCAAATAATTCGCTCGGTAGGTTCCTGGTAGGCAGCCGGTGGTAGATGTTTTCGGTGGAGGAGCTGTGCCTCACTCCCCCAGAACAGCTGAGAAAGGACTTTGGATCCCCTTGCAGCCTGTGAAGAGGGTCTCCTTGAAGAAGCTTGTCCTGACGCTGCAGCAGGGTCCTGAGCTCAGGCAGAGCTGGACTTTTACATTTTTCTCCATCTCTCAGGAGCATTTAGCACAGCCCTGGGTGGGCATCTGGAGTCCAATCCCACTTTGTGGGGTGGCTAAGGCCCAGCTTGGTCCTCCTAGCCTCCCTGAGGATACTGTCTACACAAATGTTCCAGAGAGTGATGCCTTGATGCCGACCCTCTGGTTGGCACAGGGTGAAGCTGCAGGTCTCCCCATGGACAGGGCGGCTGTCGGAATGGGGTTCAGTGCTCCTGGCCAGCCCCCAGGTCTTTGGGCTGCATACATCTGTGACCCACATGGAAGCGATCCTCTCCCCTCTGCCCTGGATGGCTGCAAGGAGAGGGCACTGGAGGGTTCCAGGGAAACGTCCCGCTCCGTGCTAAGGACAGACCTCCAGCGCTGGCACTGAAGGGAGCATCCTGGGTAGAGTGCTGCCCAGAGGCCCCACCTGTGACCACTAGCCCGGCCTCACTGGCCTCCACCCCAGCCCGAGGGTAGACGCATAGCCCTTTCCTCAGGACCCCAGAGGACAAAATCCAGGACAATCAAAGGGGACAAAGGTCAGCACCCCCCAGACAGCTAGGGCTCCTTCTTGGGCCTGGTGGGCTTGCTTTCCTCCAGCTGTGGCTCTCCTCCACGGCACGATCATCTTGGGGTCTGTCCTCTGGAAGCCACATTTCTGGGCTTTTGCCTTCTTTAGAATCTGCCTACCTTTCTCTCCCCACCCTGCTCCCGCCTCCCGCCAGGGCAGAGACAGCCTTGTCCACTAGTCAAGCTTCCCTGAATGAAGCCCTGGAGGACACTAAAAACAGTCTTCTCCTCAGGAAGAACCTCAGCCCCCTGCCCCTTCCTCACCAGGAACCCCTTCCGGAAAACCCAGCCACACCAAGGGGAGCCAGGAGCCACTGAGGACGGAATGACAAAGTCTCATCACATCCGCATCTCAGGTGTTCTCCCTGGAGTGAGTCAGTCTCGCAGCCATCATCAGAACCCGGGACACACTGCTGGGGTCGTGTTCCCCATCCCAACCGAGCAGGACTCCTGCGCTGTGCTCTCGTGAGCTGGATGCAATGGGGCTGTTCCTTCCACTTCCCGGAAAACCCCCTGCCCCGAGTCCCCAGTCCTCCATGGAACCCCCTTTGGCTTGAGATCTGGGCTTGAATCCCAAATGCAGCAGGGAGGACTGCCTGAGCAGCCGCCCCTGCACCCCAGCCCAAGAACAGGGCGGTGGGGGAGCACACACTGTCCTGAACTGTTCTGCATCTGTTGAAACCGTCGTCAGTGTCTACAAGGCGGGAATCTCTCCTTCCAAACTGAGTTGGATCCTCACTGGCCACTGCAGGGCCAGGATCAGTACCAGTGTGAGCAGAGCTCTGTCCTGTGTCCTTAGTCATCCTTCCTGGTTTGGGGTGTAATCCATAATGCTGGGCTCCTGGTGCCTGGCTCGTGACAGGCTCTGGGGGTGCTGGGAGTGGGGCACCCTGTCAGGGTGAGGGCAGGGTCCTGGGGGCGGTTCTGGGAGAACAACGAGGAGCAGGGGGTGCTGAGCTGGCTGACGGCCTCTCCAGCGAGCAGCCTGGCTGCGCCTGATCTGGGGCGCATGCACCCCTCTCCCCTAGCACCAGGTGCCTGGACCCTCCCCAGAGCTCCTCCTGTGGTTCAGCTGCCCCCAGATCCCTGTCTCTAAAGCTCCCCGAGGACAATTTAAGAATAGTCTGCTCATCCGATAATGAGGCTCGGCCCTTCTGCTCCAGCCCCTGTTGGGGGTGTTCAGGGAGCCGGGCTTTCCAGGGATGCTTAGGCAGGGCCGTGCCGTATCCTGGCAACCAGGCCCAAAGCCAAGGCCTCCTGAGACCCCGGCTCCAGCCCAGCGTCCAGCAGCGTGGGGAACGGCTGTGGTGCAGGGCGGCCTTCACCCTGCCCCCACCTCCGCTGGACCCGAGCTGTGCAGGTCCACACCCCTCCCCAGGTGGTCACACCCTGCCCTGCACTGGCCTGCTTTCTCCACCACTGCCTCTCTGGGCTTGCAGAGCCATCCTCCGCTGTAAAGGGAGAGGGTGGGGCGACACTATTCCTCCAGCTCCCTCCCAGGGCCCATGGCTCCCTAGCTGCCCACACACCTCTGCTGCTTCTCCTTCTCTGGACAATTTGTTTAGAAGCAACAGCAGTGGAGGTGACAGGGATTGGGCAGTGGGGCCTGTAGACCTCCAGACACAAACCTCCCTGCCTTGAGGCAGCCCTTCTCTCCAAGCCCGCCAGGCCCAGTCACTCCTGGGTGCCTCTCTCAGCTCTTCTGGTCCAGGAGCTGGAGAGGGAAGCAGCGTGCTCCTGGCCACAGACCCTCCTGCCCTCCAAGGAAACCCTTCTCAAGAGGGTGAAGCTGCCCACGGCCTGCTCAGCCCAGAGAGGCATAGGTCATTCGTTGAAGTCCAGCTCACTCAGGCCCACTGGCTGCTCTATCCAATGTCTCCCCTCCTACAGCAAATCTTTGGGGAGACAGGGTCCAGGCTGGAGCGCCACTCCTCCAGGGTTTCCCCTTTGACCTTTAGTGTTCCCCCTGGCCAGGTGTCTGGGAAGATCTCCTTCTCTAATCTCTCTCCCATAGGCAGATCCGCCAGGGAACACAAGCCCCCCGGAGCCCACGGGTGGGCCCACCCACCCCAGCTCCCCAGGGCTCCAGAGAGGGGATCTTCCTAGGGGTGGCCTCAGGCCTGTTGCTCCCTGGGCTCTCCCTGAGCCCCTCTCCTTGGAGAGTCACAGCAGCCAGGAGCCTGCCAACGAGGAGACTGCTCTGTCCCCTGTGGCGTGGACACTGTGGCGCTCCACCCAGATCCCTCTCTAGGGCAGATGCCACCATCCCTCGGCTGCTGGAATATTGCTGCATACTTCACCCAGAATTACCTCGGCAGCCGGAAGCACCTCTCTCCCAAGGTTATGCCCCTTTGGGGTGATCCCGCATGCCCTGACTGGCTGATGTGGAGCTACAAAGGCCCGCTCCTTGCCTCAATTTGGGAGCCAGTCTGAAGGGCTGTCCCAGCACTGGACCTCCCAGTGGGACTAGCCGAAGCCTCAGTTGTAACCCCACAGTGGGATGGCTTCTCTCTCTGCCTGCTTTTCACCTCAGTCTGCTTCCAGGGAGCCGGGCCGAGATGCCTCTGGGCTCTGGGGCCAGCTGGCTGTGGTAAGAGGGCCTTGGCCTTGCCTCTTTTTGGAATTTTCACTGCAAGCTCAGAAAGTCTTGACCTCCAGCTGCCCACAGCATGAGTCTGAGCCCCACAGGCCTCCCCTAGCTCACCACCTCTGCGGTGGACACTATGGATGCTCCTTTGCCACATCTGGACACCTGCGCCCTGATTCTATGAGTTGCACCAGCAACCTCCCAGAGGCCTGCCTGGGGTTACAGGAGCTGCTCTGCCCACAGGCACGAGGGGTCACAAGTGCCTGGGAGTTCATGTCCCTTGGGCAGCCCTGAGTCAATGAGTGACAGGTGTGGCAGTATGAAAGCCCAGCGTCTTTGCCTCAAGGTGAGGACAGCTGGGACTCTGAGATGGCAATCTTGTTTGGTTTCTTCCCTGCCCTGCGCCCCTCCCTTACTGCTTCTCCCTCGGAGCATGTCCTTAATGAACCATATGGAGTTTCATGTCGGGGTCTGCTTCTGGGGAGCCCCAGCTAAGACATTCTTCTCTTATAGGAGAAAAAGTGGAGTCCAGAGACAACCCACGTGCACACACTCAGGCCCAGGGGCCTTGGATTTTGTAGTTTCCCTGTTTATGTCGGGCCCGGAAGGATTTCTCCCACTCAAGGATCCACCATGCGAAGATCACTCACCCACGTTCTCTTCCATTAGTTCTGAGAGCTTCCGTTGTTATAATTAAATCTTTCATCCACTCCTTGGAATTTATTTTGGTGCATGGTATACAGAAGGAAACCAATTAAATATTTTTCATAAACAGTTAACTAATTATCACGGCACCCCTTATTTATTTTTGAGGCTTTTAAATTAAAAATGAATTTGTACATGAAATAATCTCCAAGATCTTAAGTAAAAAAAAAAAACAGCAAAGTACAAAACAGTGTGTATAATAAGCTTTTATTTGTTTAAAAAACTGCATACAAGTGCTGCTATATGCATGGAAAGTTCCTCAAAAGGATTTTGGGAAACTGTTCACGGTGGTTGCCTCTGGAGAAAGGGACAGGAAGGAAGACCTACTTTTCATTGATTACCCTTTGACCTGTTTGAATTTTTTATCATGTTCAGTTATGACCCTTTATAGTATAAAATAGGTTAATTTTAAAAATTCAAGACTCTCTAAGTTGCAAGTAATAAAACACAGCTGAAGCTAACTTGAGCACAAGAAAACGTCTTTAAGGATGCAGGTGGTCACCCGTGGAGTCCAAGGCCAGAAGGGCAGCCAGTGTTGGGAGGCCTGGAACCAGGGATGCAAAGCTAACAGGACTCCACCTCTTGCCTGTCCAACTGTCCCCATTCTAGATGAGAGGACTTCTCTTTCAACACAAAGTGCCTAAACCCCAGCTTCCCTGCCTCCCCCAGCCCCAGGCAGCCACAGGACAGACTCCTCTTCTCAGAGCTCACCTCTTTTTTAACAGCGAGTGAATCACTTGACTACTACTCCATTTGTGCCTGGCTCCCGTGGTGCCACCCATAGGCTGAGTGATAACACACCGCCTGGACAGTGGTAAATTTCATTTAGAAAAGGGAACGTGTTAAGAACCTTCCAGAAGAAAACTATACTCCGCTCAGTTGCCAGAGCAAAGCAGGTACCATTTCTTCCTGCCCAGAAGGAACAAGAGAGTGATGGGACCCTTAGATTCTTGCCTCCACAGTTCTTTGGTGGCTTGCTTCCTGGCCAACAGCCACTCCAGGCTCCGCCGGTCATGGTGGGAGTTCCCAACCCAGTGTCCTTCGGGACATTCCAGAGAGGAGCACTGGGGAAGATGCCCCTGAGGGGGCTGGCCGCCTTGATGGTTCACTCCCAGGTACTCTGAGCTCAGAACTGTGAATTTCCTGAGGGACTGCGAATCATAGCCAATCATAGCCGCTGTTGGCTAGGCTGTCACTGACTAGTTGCCCCGAGGAACTCAGGGGTGAGATTGGAAGCATTTAACTGTTTTTCCAAATTGTTTTTTTTTCCCTTTGTTATGTTAAGGAGATGCAATCACCAACCACCCTAAACCAGCCAAGCCTTACCACAAGAGCTACTTTGCCTATGGTCTTTGCCTTATTTTTACTGCTAAGAGCTCTCCAGGAGCTTAGGCCTCATTACCGTAACCTGCAGTGTATGTGGAAGCATGTTTTCCACTGAGCCTGCGTAAGTGAAGACCCACCTCTTCCTTTTGAATATTCACCCCCATCGGAAATAAAAGGTCCCTGCTTCCCTTTGTTTGGGGACGCCACGACTTTGGAAATGACTCCTTATGGTCTCCTCTTTGCTGCAAATATACTTTACTTTGTGAGACAACTAATTCTGGTGGAGAGTCTGAATTAACTCACCAGGAGGGAACCCACTTTGGTTCTGGTGAAAAGGCTTTCCTTTTTCTGGCGATAAATCTCCTGTGAAAAACCTGAGCCCTCTAACTGTAGAGGCCCCTTACAGCCTTGCTGTCAGTTGGCCCCTAATCCTAGACTCAAGAGCCAAAAAGCATCATCTAATATATAACCCGGTGGGGCGGCTTCTCAGTGTTGGATGAGAGCTCCTCACCATTGACCTCCTAACTCACATCCTGCCTCAGTCAGCTCATTGTCTTTCAAGGACTATTTACTTATAACTCCACTTCTGGTCCCAAGGTTGAGATCTATTACTATTCTTCTGATTATATCATCCAACTAGAACAGGCTTAAACAAAAACATGGTTTTTTAAAGGCTATGGAACCTGTGAGCAGGAATCCGGCCAGGCCTCAGGAAGGCCTGCTACTCAGAGCCTGCACTCCCATTGCCCATGGTTAAAACATGGCCGCCTACCATTCCCGGCTGTATGTTACAGGCTTAGCCACATGAAGGACTGACTTTCTCAGCCTGATTCAAAATTCCTGGCTAGAGGATCTTGACAGTCCTGCCTTGGGTGCCCTTCGCTGCTTCAACTCCTCAGCTGGGATGGAAGGAGGATTGGGCATTGGCGCTGTACAAGATGGCCGCTAGAAACCCACCAACATTCTCAAAATAAGGGGCTAGGATTAGAGATTATTTTATAACCTGAGAAGAGTCCTCTGAAAGGTGGACAAAAACCTAATGGTATAGAAGGTTGTTTTTCTATCACAAGAGAAATACATGTAAATTACAGAAAAATCATAAAATTTAAGGAAGCAGGAAACACCCTTGATCCCACCTACTCAGACAATTACTATTAATACCTTGTTGCTGAATTCTCCTCCCGCCTCCTCTCCTTCATCCTTGGATGCGTATCCTTCCAGTCTTTTTTCCTCTGTATTTATAATAAATTTTATATAAAGCAGAATATGAAGGATTAGCCTGCTTTATTAGGGAATCTAAACTCTTTGATCTTTTTACTCTTTTTTGTTGTACTAGAGAGATAGAATGCAAATATTTCATCTCTCCTTCAGGAAGGTTTGCATATTAATCCCCTCCTGCCCTTGAGGAAAGAAAGGTTGCTAAATGATGGGCTTAATGGCTCATCCAATCAGGCCTATTGTGAAAGAATGACAGAAGATGAGGGGTTTGTTGGCATTTGAGGAGCAATAAACAATACCCTTCTCTCCCCATCAAGTTTTGAACCAAGGGAAAAATCAAATGCAGTAATCAGACAGACAAAGATGAAATTGTCAGCTGTGGGTTTGATGAGGCTGATGTGGAAGTCACCTGCATCTGCCGCCTCTGCTGGATTTCCATTCACAACCACCACCAACCTCCTGCCCACAGCTGGGACAGTGGTTAGTGACATCCCATGCATACGTATCTACAAAAATGGATCATGCTGTATTCACTTTGCTCTGAGACCTGCTTTTTCCCCTTATCAACACCCTTTACTTTATGAATCTCCATTAATTGTTTTAACATGGGGACTATTATGAAATATCTTTATTCATATGTTGTTTTTAACCTGTTTGGTGATTTCTTATAATAAATTCCAAGAAGTGGATGGCATTACAATTGTGTATGCATCCTGCTACATTGGTCTCAGAGGATGGTAAAAATTCAGAGTCTGCCTAACAGTGTATGAAACTTCCTGTTTTCTTGCATGTTCATCGGCATTGGTAATTATCTTTTTTTACTCTTTGCAAACATGAAAGACCAGAAACATAGTGTTTTAACATGTATTTCTGATGATTGCTAAAGTTGAATGTCTTTTAATGTTTCTTGTGCATTTGCAATTCTTTTGGAATTGATTACATTTGTTTTTCAACTTTTTCTTATTGATTATTAAGAGCTCTTTATATGTTGAGAACAATAACCTTTTGCTCATCATAATGTGTTGCAAATCACTTTCCATATACATACTCCAGTTGGATTTTGTTTTCTGGTTTTATGGATGGTGTATGGGAAACCCTTGGAAAATTTTCAGTATATACATGTTAGCTACATTTATTAAGTATTTACTGTATGCCAGGCACTGTTCTAATTGCTTAACATCTATTAACTCGTCTAATCCACACAATAATAACTCTGTGGTGTGTGCTGTTATTGTGCCAATTTCACAGATGCAGAGACAGGACCAGAGAGGTTAAATAATTTACTGAAGGGCACACAACCAGTCAGTGGGATTCCAGCCCATTGCCTGTCTACAGAGTCCTCGTTCCAACCATGACCGGATGCCACATGGATTTACCGTAAACCCTGGAGAGCCTGAAGTGTTTCCTTGGTGTGGCTGGTACATTTATAGTGAGACAGCTCCCCAGGCAGTGCTGGTCTACCCTCAGGATGAGCATCAGCTGGTAGTGATGCTTTATTTTTTTGTGTTTTGCCTTACAGAAGTATTACGTTTTTATGGAGTCAAATTTGTCCTATTTCTATCTATTTTTCTTTAGTACTGTGTTTCTCAGCCCAAATGTATCAGTTATCCATTGCTGTACAATGCTCCACTCCAGAGCGTAGTGGCTTGAAACATTAACCATCTATTATTTTGTATGATTCTCTGGATGGTATTTGGGTGGTTTTATTGCTGGTCTCACCTGGGATTACTCACACAGCTGAAGCTGGCAACTGGTTCTGGCTTTTGGCTGAGGTGCCTCAGACCTCTACCACATGCCCCCTCATCCTGCAAGAAGCTAGACTGGCCTCCTTCATGGCATGGTGGTCATAGGGCCATGAGAGGGTAAAGGAGAAGCTGTGACGTCTCTTAAGGGGGAGGCTCCAGACCTGGCATCACATCCCCCCCTTGTATGGGCCAAAGCAAGTGTGAGGCAGCCCGGCTTCAAGCGGTGGGGAGCTAGACCCCACCTCCTGATGGAGAACACCACAGCCACATCGCAAAGGGGCACAGGCACAGGAAGACGGGATTCACCGGAGGCCATTATTGCAACAATCGACCACAAGATGTCAAAATCACTCTTCTCCAGTGTCTTTGAGTACTTTTCTTTTTGAGGTAAAATTCACATAACATAAAATTAACCATTAACCATTTTAAAGTGTTCAATTCAGTAGCATTTAGTATATTCACAATGTTGGGAAAACATCATCTCTATCCAGTTCCAAGATATTTTCATCCACCTAAAAGGAAAATCCATATCCACTGAGCAGTCACTCCCGAATCTCCCCATTCTCACTGGCCCTGGAAACCACTGCTTTCTGTCTCCATAGATTTACCTGTTCTGGATGTTTCGTATAAATGGAATCATTCAGCGTACGGCCTTTTGTGACTGGCTTCTTTTGCTCAGCGTAATGTTTCAAGGCTCATCCACGGTGTATCATGTATGGTGCAGCTGGTGGACCTTTGGATTGTTTCTACCTTCTGGCTTTTGTGAATAATGCTGATCTGAGCATCCAGTATTCTTGATTCTTCTCACATTGAAACCTTTCCCACATCCGGGATTCAATTTTGTACATGGTTTGAACTAGGAAATAGACTTCATTTTCTTCCTTTTATCCCAACGACATGTATTTAGAGACTAGCCTTCTTACACCAACTTTATCTGCAGCCCTTATCGTGTAACGGTCTGTGTCCTTGGGCAAGTTATTAGTTATTGAGTTATCGAATTAAGTTAAAGAGTTATTGAATCTCTTTGTGCTTTAGTTTCCTCATCTGTAACTTGGGATGGTAATAGTAACCAACCGCGCAGGCTTGTGGTCGGGATTAAAAGAATTAACACACGTAAAGTGCTTAGAACAGGGCCTGGCACGTGGAAGTACTCAGTAAGTGTCCGTTATTATTCTTAGTAATCTACATTTCTACATACGCAAGGATTCATTTTTGGACTCTTTCCTGTTCTATTTGTCTATTTCTATTTTTAATGAGCATCCCTTTATATTCTGTTTTAGTGTCCAGTAAACCAAGTCTATCTTCATTGTTCTTTTTGAAAAGAGTTATCTGTTCATCTTGGTCATTTGCTTCCAACTGAATTTTATCAGTTTCTTCTCCCTCAATCCTGCTGGGATTTTTATTGGAGTTACATTTATAGATAAATTTAGGGAGAATTGAAATATTTTTATTACCAACTCTTCCTATGCCATAACACATCTCTTCATTTATTAAGCTCTTATTTTATATCCCACAGTACAGTTTTATAGATTTTTCATACAGGTATTACAGATTCTTTTTGGTTTATCCCTGGATATTTTATATTTTTGTTGCTATGGTAAATGGGATTTCTTTCCATTATATTTAACCAGTTACTGTTTGTATATAGGGAAACTATGGATCTCAGTTCTTTTTTTGTTTTCGATGTTCTAATGGTTTTTCATTTGTTTGTTTGTTTTTTTTTTTGAAAAGCATATCATCTTCAAATAATTACCTTTTCTCTTTTTTCCATTATTATAGCTATATTTTTTCTTGACTTATTGCACAGGCTAAGACCCTCAGGACAATCTTGGATTCCAGGTGTTGCAGGCATGAGAGGGTACTGAGGAGTGGCAGTGGGTGGCGGGGTAGGTGTTCCAGTGGAATAGTGTGAACGGGAGTTAGCAGGAGGAGAATGGGGATGCTTCTAGAGAATGACCTGAGACAGGAGAAGCTAGTCTTAAATTCCAGGGTGAGGACTGTGGGTTTGACTTGGTGAGCAGTGGGTGTGACTGGTGTGGGCACGTGGTGTTTTGGAAGCATGGCTCAGACTGTGGTGGAGGGTAGACCACGGGGAGACGAGATCCAGATAGGGTGACCAGTTCAGTCCCCATGAATCATCGAATGAGAGATGGTGAGGACAGGAGCTGTGTGGGGGTGTTGGCTGGTGCCCTCTGTGATGAGGGACACCAAGTCTTCCCCTGAGATCAGGGCTAGGCTCTACAACCCTGGGCCCTGTGCAGCACGGGGAGGACACCCAGGAGCAAAAGTCATGCTTCTCCTAAAGAGGTACAAGTGTGGCAGGACCAAGCTGGTGGCTGACCCTGAGGACAGCCTCCCTGCCCTCTCCTGTCTCACCTTCCTGAAGAACGTCTACACTCTCAGTTACACTTCCAAGTGGAGGCAGGGTTGTGTTGGGTCTGTTTTTGTTTTTGTTATTGGTTGTCGGATGTAACATAAACAGAAAGCCATAAAAACTCAAGATTTCAGGCTTCAAAGGGCTGTGGCCCCAGCCTTCAGTGTAACTCATTTCATCCATGTGTGGTGGTTAACTCACCCTTCTCCTTCTGTGGTCAAGGCCTCCCCACCCCCTCCTCCATTATCTGACCTTCCTTGGCTCAGCCCCGTAAAAGTCCAGGACC